>NC_056744.1:992677410-992714910 GCF_019279795.1 Protopterus annectens
GAGAGCATTACAGACCAGCTTCCTGATCATGAGGGGAGGGGGGGGCAGGTGCTGTACATGCACATGTGTACCTATGAGGGGATAGGGGGGTGATGTTTACACTTCACCTGTCTGCAACCGGTTGCCTATATCCATGGCATATGTGTATGCGGTATTGTTGACCACCACTACAGAGCAGATATGTGTGTTGCCTCTGGAAATGCAGACACACATCTGAAAGGCCTAGTGATTGGTCTTGGTGGATGTCTCCAGTTTGCACTCAAAGATAGCCTTAGGGTACATCACCTGTGACCTTATTTGCTTGTGCAGAACAAGGTGACATGGCTTCAGATGAGGTATCTGTTCCTTCTTGGCCCATCCTGTGATTATTTTCACCTATGATGGTAGTTGTGTATTGCTGCTATCCACCACAGGCATTCAATCTACCTAGATGGGGTTGATGTTGTCCTGTCGGATATTGCTGAGGCCATAAAGCTATGTAAATGCCCACATAGTATTGTGGTGTGGGCCTGGACACTGCTGTTAGTTCCAACATATGGGATGTCCTTCATGTGGGCCTTGCCCATTTTCCTTGCCTGTGTGGGGAACATTACAGAAGTGTGGGGGCTACAGCTTCACAGACAGTAGGTGGAAATACCTCAGAGGACAAGACATGTGGAGACAGCCCAACAACATGGGGGATGAAGCTCCAGAATTGGGTAAAGATTGTATGTCATTGGTGCTGTTATACACATGGAAAATTGCTAGATTGATAGGGTTCATCTGGACATACATTTTCTGGGTGACTTGACATCTGACAGTGATATCCCTCTGACATACCTCTCAACTGGCATGTTGTCCATAGACTGACCAGATGTTTGCCTGTTATGCTTTGTCTGTTCCTCAAACAATGTTTGTTTTTGTGGATTGGTAGGATAATCTGAGGATTGTAGTCAGTAATTGTTGACATCCACTGGAGTTCCAGATATCATATCCTTCAGGGATGTTATGTTACAACATGTGTAACACCAGCTACTGTTTCAGTTTGTAACATCATTATGTGTGATATATCCCTCTTTCCAGCCCCCTGTCTCACAAGTACACCATGCATTGTCCAGATGTCCTGCACTTTGAGGTGCAGAGGTATGGTATATCATTAATTACCAACTACACTCCAGTTATCATGCAAATGACCTTGCAGACTCCTGGGCATGGTAGGCAGCGGTGGCCAGAATTATGGTTCCACACCCTGGTAATTCTGTAGAAATCTGTACATATGGCAGATATGTCTGTCTGGCCATTGCGAACAGACTGCCAAGATTGTGTAGCAGTGTTGTGTGTAGATGAGATGTTTTTTGGGCTGGGTAGGGAGAGTAGCAGATTTGAGTGCCATACATCCTTTACCTATCTGACTCTGCATGCTGCTACTGCTGCTGGTGGTCTGTCAGGTCTGTATGCTTGTAGGGGCTGACTGTGAAATGTCCTATAACACCTCAGGATTCCCAGCACATTGTGAATTGGGCCAGTATATGTTGATGTAGTGTGTGACTGGCAATCATGCAATCAGGATATGTTTGTTCAGACAGTCGTTCTACTCAGAATTCATTTTGAGTACTGGTATGTTGCTGTGACTGTGGTGCAAATGTTTTTGGGTGGAAATTTTTGCACCACTCTCTGCTTTTCACTACAGTTCCATCCCTGTAGTGCATGCTATATTTGAATATACATGGGTAACTGCCCAGAGGTGATGTGAGGGAGTGTCATTTTGGTCCTACTGTGCTTCATAAGGTGCTGTGTGACATGTTTGGCAGCTGTCAGTGGATTTCCATTCTGTTACATCACTGCGGTCATACCTCTACACTGTCCAGAGGCCTAGACACTGTCCAGATGCATGGCTCATATGCTTGGTCTGTTCCCCAGACATTTGTTGTCTTTGGCTAATCAGTAGGATACTGTGGGGAATGCAGTCAGTAAATGCTAACATCCATTGGTGTTACTGACTTCATATCCCTCAGAAAAGATATGTTACAACAAAGCCAGTAACACCAGCAATTGTCTACATTTATAACAGCAATATGTCCAATATACCCCTGTGTTTGGGCCTCTGTCCCCCAATTATGTCAGGCTTTGTCCAGATGTCACGCACTAAGAGGTTCAGAGGTATGTAGTATCATTATTTATTGCATTCATTCCTGCTACCATCCCAGTGATGTCATAGACCCCCAGACATGTGACAAGGAAGTGGCAATAGATATGAGTCCTGTGCCTATACATTCTGTGGGAAACTGTACATTTGAGACGTCTGTGTATGTTTGCCCATTGTTAAAAGACTGTCAGGACTGTGTAGCAGTGTAGTGTGTGCATGTTATATGGGCTGTGTAGGGAGGGGGTACATGTCAGTGTCGTGGGCCCTTTCTATCTCACTGTGCATGCTGCTTTGGTTTCTGGTTCCCTATTACCTGTATATGTTTGTACATGCAGACCATGACATGTCCCGTAATATCTTGAGATTCCCACTATACTGTGACTTGGAGCAGTATATGTAGGGGTAATGTGTGAATAGCAAATGGGATTTTGTTGCTCACACAGTTATTATACAGTTGTGTTCAGTTTGCTTACTGGTATGTCTATGTGCCTGTGGTGCAATTGTTTGGGGGTATGCACTTTCATACCAGCGTCTGTTTTCCACTAGTGTTACGTCCCTGTAGTGCCTGTTATATTTGCTAATGCATGTGTACAGCCCCAAAACTGAACTTGGGTAGTGTTATGTCCGTCTGATTGTAGTTTGTACATTGCTCAGTATTGTTTCCCTAATGTTGTGTTATGTCCACATATTCGTAGGATGTCCGGTTGTCTGGCCGATATCTTTGGTCTGGTCCCATAACTGTTGTGTATTCCTGACACATCAATGGGATGATGTGGGGATTGAGGTCACTAACTAATGAGAAACAATTGAGTCCTGGAATTGTGATATTTCAGTCAATATATGTTAGGACATACAGTGTTACTACATCAACTTTCTCAGCTTATCTACTGATGTATTTTGGATTCATCCCTATTTTTAGGCCTTTGTTCCCCACTTTGTCAGGCTTGGTGGATTCATTGCACTACGGGGTTCTGAGAATACCTGTCCACTGCCAGGATTTTCACAGAATGTCCAGATGTTTGGACCATATTTTGTTCAGTTACACAATATTAAATTCTACAGCTCAGATGGTGTAGGGATATATTCCTCTGTGTGTAATGGTCATGGGTTTGGCATTTAGGATTACTGTTTTTTTTTTCATTAATGTTAAATGTCTAGAATGCATGATATGTTTGTTAAAGTATTCCCAATTCTCACAGCTCAGATGGTGTAGTGGTATGTTGCTGTGATTGTAGAGGACAGCATCCCAAGTTTGAGACTTGACAGAGCTGACTATTTTGTTGCTGTGCAGAACAAGGTTTGATGAATACAGGGTGATTAAGGCACATTTAAGCATATTATACTTATGATTTGATATTATAAAATAATATTTATATACGCATTATAATTTTACGTTTACCTTCAATGACATCCCCCTATTTGCCTTCATTAAATTATAGTCTTGTGTGACTATACTGTATAGGGCACTTGTGTTTCTATGGGGGTTTCACATCTTTTCTACACTGACATCTCACTTTTGGAACTGCTACACTACCCTGGTTGACAAAAAAAACTTGCTACATAATTTAAGTTTACTAAAATAATTTTAGCACTACTTTTACATAGAAAAATAAGTTGCCTGTTTTGGAACTTGAACCATGAACACCTGCACGTAAAACCACAACTCTAACCACTACACTACCTCAGCTTGGAAATTTTAGCTTTCTATTTGCATTTAGCTCCTGTGGGATGTTTAAGCTATGCTAAGCAGATGGCCATAACGTCCACTTAGTTGCACTTAAACATTCCTTAGGCTAGTGAAATAATGTATATATTATTATTATATTATTAGGTTATAAGGGTGTGTATTGTGGTGTTCTGACAACTACTTGGGACTGCAATTGTGAAATACTGGCATTCATTTGGCTTTCAGGCTTCTATCCTTCAGGGACTCCTGCTAATACATATACAGTTATCTATCAGCTTTCTAAGTGTGTGACGGCAATTTTTTAGGCATGTCCCTAATGTAGTATTTATTCGCCCCATCATTTGTGCCTTTGTTAACATTCACTGCTGAAAGGGGATTTTGGTATACATTTGTTTTCAGACTTCTACTCTTACGTAATTCATGCTAATGCATGACCTGTTCTCTATCATCTTTCTATATTTGTGGGGCTACACTTGTACTTTTTCACTGTTGGGGGATTTATCCCCCGTTATGTGTGCATTTGCACACATTTCCTGCTTTAGCAGGTTGCAAAAGTGTCATACGGCACATTAGCAATGCAGGGGGTGTGTCACAGAACTTGTCACATACCCCCTGCATTGCTTTCTTTTTTGCCATTTTTATTTCAATATCCAGGTACATTGAAATGATCACTTTTCATTTCAGTGTTCGCGGACACTGAACCACTGGCATAATATTAGAGCAAAGCTCTAATATTATGCCAGTTCAGCTTAGAAAGTGCCATACGGCACATTCTGTGTGCAGGGGGCATGTTTAGTGTCAGTGCACTACTCAGACATGCCCCCCTGCACTTGTTCATGGTTCGTGTTCATGTAGATTAAACAGCAGCATGCCTTCATGAATATGTAAGGTATGCTGCTGTTCTAAACGGACATGAACCACTCCATGCAAGAATAGTCTTATTCTTGCATAGTGCATCATGAATCTGGAGGAAGCACTTTCATTCACAAATACATGAATTTCATCAGATAGCAATGCTGGAAGTGCACACTCTTTTTAACACTTTTGTGTTCAATCACACGGCCACCAAGCCCTCAGGAACGGAAACATCCCCCGGATTTATTAAGCTTCCATGCAGGACTAGTTTAGTCCTGCACGGAAGCACCCATTTAGAAGAAGGACAACAGCACGCCATGCATAGTAATGAAGGCGTGATGGCCGAGCTCCTAGGCTTACACAGAGCGTGTACGAGTGCAGGGGGCATGTCTGAGAGCAGACCCCTCAAAATAAACATGCCCCTGCAATGTCGAACAGCAGAAGCTGTTAAGAAATGAGCGAGATCACTTATAGGTGTCCCCATATCCCCACCAACAGACCTCCACACATACAACAGCAACAGGACATATAAAGTGAAAGATGAAACCCATCTATAGCATTTAAAACACCGATCAAAGCTAACCATAGGTGCACGGGTGTTCCCATAGCTTATCTATGGTTAATGTAGTTGAAATAGCAAAAGGAGGATAAAAAGCAGGATATGTGCAAAGGAAGCAGCACAGCAATATTGTAGTGGGCAGCGCATTTGTCTCACAGGCAGTCAATCCTGGTTCGAGTCCCAGTGCAGTACATTTCATTTCCATGTCAAATACTGTTATGATCAATATATTTAGTTGTATAACCTAATAAATAACATACATGTGTGAACTGGAGTAGGAAGCAGTGTAATGAATGATAACCCCATACACTTGCCAAATCCATCACCTCCCCAAGAATCAGTAGACTATTACTGCCGAAAATAGAGCAGTAGTAAGGATAAATAAGCATGACTAAGCAGGTGCAAGTCTGTTTGCTCGACAGCAAGCAGTGCTTACACAGACTAAGCAATAGAAAGGCTAACCATGTGTAAGCAGATGTCACCAGAAGTTAGCAGTGCTTACCGTCGCCCAAACCCGCTGACAACAGCGGAAAAGTGCTCTAACCACTCTGTATCCAATGGGACTCATTCTGGCCAGCAGCAAATTAAACAGTCCCAAACCCAGGGGCCTGAACACCATAAGCAATATGATTTACCACTAAGCCACCGCAGATATACATAACCCTGACATTTCCACAAACATAGCCTCCAGCAATACCATCCAACATTACAGGACATGTCGCTAAATATGTAGATGTATGTGTGTGTATATATATCTATAACTAAAGAGATATATACCTCTCCCTCCCTGTATTACATATGTATACATATATAGACATACATATATATAAATATCCACATATAGATATATACATATGCAGACATCCTTACACCTATATGTCATTAGATATAAATACAGCAATATATATATATATATATATATATATATATATATATATATATATATATATATATGTGTGTGTGTGTGTGTGTGTGTGTGTGTATGCATATATATATATATATATATATATATATATATATATATATATATATATATAGATATAGATATAGATATGTGTGTGCGTGTATATACACAGATATATATCTATGATATGAGACAGCAGATAAGAATGACATATATGACTGCAGGCACCGCCAGTGGGGGTGAGGAGCCCAATCAACATACATGTAACATGGACCATTACGCCCCCCAGCCAAACAGGTGAAACATACAAACAAAGTAAACAATCCACTGCTCCCCAAACCACAGGCAGGATACAACCAGTGGGGGAAACACTGTGGCCTCGCTAAGTCTAATCTAGAAACAAAGACAGGAACGTCCCTTGTGGGACAACCCAAAAACTTTGGTTATTTGGATTCCTGTCAGTATACTGACTCAGCATGGCAGGGTGTGTATGTACTTGGACTACAAGGCTGGGAAAGCCTGATGACCCATGGGTCGACACAGCATACGAGATGGGTCCTGAGAAGTGGAGAGTGGGCAGTTTGTAGTGGTGTGGTTAGACCCGACCTGCACCCAGAGAAAGGATGAGTGCTGCAGAGGAGGAGCAGGGGGGATTATGGGGATGAAATTATGGGTCGAGGCATGCAGGTGTTGGCTGCAGTGGTTCTAATCAGACCGCCTCATGGATGTAAGCAATAGTGTGAATTGGGCAGAGCTGTTACCTAATGAGCAGCCATTCCTGGTACGAGTCCCACTGCAGCACAGTCTATTTTGCATGGCAAAGCACAGTATAACCAGACTTGTTGTTGCAAAACCCACTAAATAACACCAAAGAACACATGGTCGCAGCACCCCACTGTAGGCATGTAATCCATTCTAACTGGCATCACAACTTATTATTGTTGCCCTCTCCCCCACCCAGGGGTGTGAGTGTCCAAATCTACCTCCAAATTCAGTGTATATGCACAGCTGTTACTGTAGAAGAAATGGCCAGCTGTGCACCTTCCCTTCAGCCTTCCTGCACATCCCTGGCTATTTCCCCTACTATCTTTCCCTCTTTGTGCCCCTTTAACACCACTTACCTATCAACCCCTTTGTCATCTCTATTAAAGTTTAACGTTATAAGTAGGTGACACCCTCTTCCCCAACTATATTGGCAGAATCTGGAACTCCCTACCCACATGTATTACTTCAGCTGTCCCAAAGGACACATGTAAATAACACTTGAAGGAAAACCAGGACCACACTTGGATCAGCACATGCTCACCACCTGGCTAAATCCCCCCCACACCTTACCCTCTATACCCCTACATCAACTACTGAAACCGACACCGCTTGTCCTGCCTCACATACATATATCAACATCCTTTAAACCTTCCCTATTGCTCCCCTACCAATTATTCCCACAGCCAACTATACAGTTACAATATCATCTCCTCTACCTACCTACCTACATCTTCACTATTCTCTTCTACTCTACCACATAAGTATGGAATAACTAAATCATAACCTGAATACCTGAGTGTATCCTAGCCAGAACTGTTACCTAAGAATGAATAATACCGACATGTTAATGTAAACTAAGCATGAAGAATATGTTACTTAGCTATGTAAAGTCTGTTACTCTCTATGAATGTGAACACCTCCGTATTACTTGTAATGTGTAGCTGGGTTGTACTGCGGAGCTCTACTCCCCGGGCCACTGCTGAAAATGGACAAGCATCCAGTCGGATTTTCCTCATCAACAAATGTAAGATAAATACATAAAGTAGCGTGGGGGTAAGCGGGTTTAAGCCTGTTCACGTGGCAATAAGCAATACCTACATTGGTTAAGCAATGTAGAAGCTAACTCAGTGTAAGACGCCATAACCAGAGGTCAGCATTGCTGACCCTCATGTAAACCAGCGCATACCCACTTACAAGTGCTCAAATGTGACTTAGTCACTCTGTAGCCAACAGCTCTTGTTGTGCCCAGTAACAAAATAATCTGCACTCCAAGGTTGCAACCCCCAGACCCTGCACACTATAGTCAAAGTGAGTTACCACCAAGCCATGGCAGATACACATACAGCTGCTGTTATCACAAACATATCATCCAGCACAGTCATTCAACAGTATAGGAAATGTCTGTACACATGTAGATTAATACCAGCAACCATTTGTACATTGCTCAATTACAGTATTTCGAGCAGTCTATGTGTATCATAAAAACAGTGCCTGTCCAATCATACTGTGAGAACAGTAGTCTTGCATAATACTTAAGAGAATAGTAAAAAACAGTGCACATCATGGGGGTGTGTGGGCTTGCTTCATGCACAGAATGTCAAACATGGGACGACGGTTCTGCGGAACCGGAAGATGAGGCTGGCTAGGTATCTAAGCAAACTGCTGCTTCTCAAACCCCTGGCAGGATGCTACCAGTGGGAGAAACAGTGTGGACCAGCTAAGTCTAATCTTGACACAACAACATGTCCGTCCATGGCAGGACAAACAAACCAAAATTTGTGATATGCATCAGTCTCAGAGTACTGTCATGGCAAGGCTCGTACTTATGTGGACTACATGGATGAGGAGCCTGCAGATGCTTGGGTCCAGACAGTGTACTGGAGGAGTACCGAGATGTGCAGAGAGGGCAGTGTGTACAGGTGTGTTATGGCTGGGTTAGCAACTGGAGAATGGATGTTTGCTGTGTATGTGAAGCTCGGGGGGGGGGGGGCAGGGAAGGAACCATGGGCAGGACATTATGGAAGAAATATGCAAATGATGGAGCACAACAATAGTGTAGTGGGTAGAGCATCTGCCTAATAAAAAGGCATTCCTGGTTTGAGTCCCACTGTAGCACAGTCTATTTTACATGGCAAAGCATGTTATAACCAATAGTTTTGTTGCAAAGCCCACTAAATAACATCCATATATGAACTGGAGTACTGTAAGAAATGCATATGTGAAGTGTCAGTGTCAGACTGGATAAGGCATTAGTAAGAAGGTTTAAGCACAAGTAAGCAATAGTAAGCATATGTAACCACTAGTAAGCGGGCTTAAGCCCGTTTGCATGGTGGTAAGCAATGACTACACTGGTTAAGCAGATCTGAAGCTAACACCCTGTAAGCAGATGTAATGGTAGGTTAACAGTGCTGACCGTCACGCAGACCCACTAACAACTGAGTAAAAGTGCTTCAACCACTCAGTATCCAACGAGCATTGTTATGGCCAGAAAAAAACTAAAAAGCCTCTGTAAGGCTCAAACCCAGGAGCCTGCATACCATAGGCTATGTGATGTACTACTAGGCCACCACAGACATACCTAACCTGGATGTTTCCACAAACATAGCATTCAGCAATACCGTTCAACATTACAGGACATGTAGCTAAATATGTAGATGTATGTGTGTATGTATATATATCTAACTAAATAGATATATACCTCTCCCTCTCTGTATTACATATGTATACATATAGGTTCATAGGTTCATAGGTAGGTACTAGGCTATCTGGCCGAAGGCATTTATAAGCCTAGATGGAAAGTGCTGGCTTTCGCCACCCCCTTAGATTAGTTCCCCGAGCCTCTGTTCAGCAGAGCCATTGAAGTGATCCCTGGGGTAAACTTTCTGTTTCCCATCCACTCGTCAAGGTTTCTTTTGAAGAGGGTTAGCAAGGAGCTCTGCCTAATGTAGACTGGAATCTTCTTCTAGAGCATGGAAAGTCTCTGGGACAGGAATCTATCCCTCCAGCATGTCCTATTTATTGTTGTGATGAGGTTTAGATCCCTGGAGCATGTGGCTCGAGGGGATATGGTTTTCTTTAGGTGGAGCATCTCCATCAATTCTGAGTTGGACATGACCTTGTATGTCAGGCAGAGATCACCTCTGAGTAGGTGGTATGCAACTGAGTACAGCTGGAGTTTCTTCAGTAGAGCTGCATAGGGCATCTGCTTGAGGCCAGTGATCCTCTTGGTGAGGTACTTCTGTGGTCTTTCCAGTTTTTGCAGGTGTCTTGTAAGGTACATCCCAAATGGGGCATTGTACTCTATGATGGGTCTGATGAGTGATGCGTAGAGGGGCCCAATGACCTATTTCAATCTGGATGCAAACCCTTTTGTGATTAGGTGGGCCACATAGAAGGATTTTCTGACCACTTTGGCAATGTGATTATCAAAGGAGAGGTTACTATCTACTTGGGTCCCCAGATCCCTTATTACGTCTTCCATATTTAGGGGGCTACAACCCATGTGGTAGTTTGTGGGTACTTTGTTTTTTCCAAATGGGATGACTATGCACTTTTTGGCATTTAGCTTGAGCCCATGGTTTTAACACCAGGTATCTGTCTCAGTGAGACCCCTTTGGAGGATGTCTGCGTCAGCCGGAGAGTCAATTATAGCCCCTAGTTTGCAGTTGTCTGCGAACTTGGTCAGCCATAGACCTCCTGTGCTTGCCTGTACCACTGAGAAGTATATGCCGAACAGGAGGGTACCTAGGACTGAGCCCTGGAGAACGCCACTTGTAACCGGTTTAGAGTCAGACCTAGCTCCTGCAACTCTTACCATGTGGGTTCTGTCCATGAGCCAGTTGGCAACCCATCTCGTGATGTAGGGGTTTATGTTCAGGCTGGTGAGCTTGTCTATAATACCTGAGTGGGGAATGGTGTCAAAGACCTTTGCGAGATCTAGGTAGGCTGTGTGGACCACCTTTCCCTCATCTATAGCCTTGGTAACTGTCTCAAAGAAGTCCACCAGGTTTAGGAGGCATGATCTGCCCTTAACAAAGCTGAACTGGGTAGGGTCCAGTGTTTGGAGGTTTCCAATGTCTCTGTTAATGAGATCCATGATGATGTGCTCCATAGCTTTGCAAACCAAGCTAGTCAGCCTTATAGGGTGATAGTTATCGGGGTCTGTTGTGGCTCCACCTTTGTGGAATGAAATAACTGATGCTGTGTGCAACTCTGTGGGCACGTAGTCTGTGGAGAGGCTGAGTTTAAACAGTGTGTTTAGGTGAGGGTTTAGTTCATCTTTGAGCTTGTGTATGATGCAGCCTGGGACACCGTCCAGTCCCATTGATGCTGTGTTTTTGGCTTTGGAGAGGGCTGTTTTAACCTGAGTGTCTGTGATTTCAGGGGCACTACATTCTTCTGGTATAGTTATGGGCCCTTTTGGGGGTGAGAGGGGGTGAAGTTTGCACTGAACCTGTCTGCCAGGATGTTGGCTACATCAGTCGGTTCAGTGTATTTTGTGCCATTCTGCACTAACTCCAAGCAGATCTGAGAATTGCCACTTAGATTCTTGACATAGCTAAAGAATGCCTTGTGGTTATCTTTGGAGTCCATGGCAATTTTTCTTTCGAAGCTAGCCTTGGATGATTTTTATGAGGGAATGTAGTTTCTTGCTGATACTGATCAAGGATGTCTTACCTTCTTGGGATTTTACTCTTTTCAGTACTAGTTTCCTCCTTCTATTGTATAGCTTGTTTATGGCAGGTGTCCACTAGACTGGTTTCCTTTTTTTGGAGGAGTGATTCCTGGTTTTGTTTGGGATAGCACAATCCATGCATTCTTGTAGGCACCCATAGAGTGCATTAGTAAAGGATTTTGCAGTTTGGAGAGCATTATCATTTAGCATGGGGGCTTTGAAACTTCCCACATCGGTCTTAAGTAATGTGAAGTTTTCTTTTGAAAAGTGTTTCACGGTGGTTTCTTTGACCGGGGGTGGTGGCAGAATGTGGATATCCAGAGTGATTAGTTTATGGTCAGATCTAACCAGCGAGGGTTTGACCTCTGGTGTGGAACACCAGTCACCCATGTCGGTAATGACCAGATCCAGTATGTTGTCACCTCTGGTAGGCGTGTTGACCAGTTGATCCAGGGCATTTGAGTTTATAAATTTTAGGAAATGCTGGACAAGGGAGTTTGTACTTGCGTAGTTCTCCCAGTTAATGTTTGGGTAATTGAAATTACCCAATATCAGGGTGTTTGGTAGGACCTTTATTTTTCCCAGTGTTTCCAGTAATGCAGAGTGGGGTTCCTGGGACATGGTGGATGATCTGTAGCAAGCTATAATTTGAATAGCAGTTTTGCCCATTGTTAGTTGCACGTGGATAATCTCTGAAGCATCGTGCTGTGCCACTAACCTGGAGGTGTGGGTATCCTTGATGAATATGGATACTCCACCGCCTTTTGTATTTCGGTCCAGATTTTGTGGCTGATATGTATGGTATGAGTTGTAGCCTGGTAGTGCTGGGTTGCTCTCTGGAGCCTTAAACCAGGTTTCTGTTATTGCACATATATTGATTTCCTCCATACTGAGGAGTGCCTCGAGTGAGTGCATTTTGAGGTTTAGACTTCTGGCATTGAGTAGCATTGCCCTCAGTTTTTTGTTACTTGTGCTGTTTACAGCAGTGGGTTTGTCCTTTGAGCCTTGCCTAAAAAAGGCACTATGAGGGTGGCAAGTGCCTTGGCCAGTATTCGAAAGCCTAAGGGTGACAGGTGCAAGCTGTCTCTAGTGAAGCAGCTTGGCTTGTTGAGCATGTCATCCCAGGCTGACAGACACTGGTTCTCCTTTGAATGACACCAGAAGCTTAGCCAATTGTTGAAATTGATATTTTTTTCTCTATACCATGGTATCATTCTTGGTGAGGTCAGGATGCTACTCAGGGTCAGGGTCATACCGGCCTGGGTTACGTGATCAGAGAGGTCCTCCATGTCTCTTTTCATGTAGTCCAGGGAGGTACGGCTCAGGTCATTCATACCAACATGGACAATGACAGAGTCATATTTGTACTTGTTCTGGAGTGACCTGAGTGCTTGTGTTATGTGGTGGAACCTGGCACCTGACAGGCAGCAAACAGTAACCTTCACCCTAGTGAGTGGGACATCAGTGTGCCTGACTATAGAGTCACCTATTACTAGTGTGTTGGGCATGTTATTTTGCCTTAAGGGCTGTGATTGCATGGCACACTGGTATTGTGAAGTATATTTTTCATGGTTTGTGTTGGGGGGGGGTGGAGGTTGCTTGGATGTCTGCTTTGGAGATCTCGTTTGCTTCTGCAGATTTTTATTTAGAGCCTCTGAGTATGTTTTTGTGTATTTATGTGTGTTTTTTTACCTGTGCTGGTTTCATAGGTCTGTGTGAGACTGGTGGTGTGATGCAAGTAATTCCCTTCTCCTTTTGACAGCCTGGTCCACTCTTGGGTTGAGAGAGCTTACCCTCCAGTTTGGCTGTATAATTGCATCTCTTGCATGTATTAGTGTTTGGTGGAAGGAGGAGAGTGTTGTCTATGTACACGAGGCAATTGTAACATTGCCGCAAAATGACATACATATATATAAATATCCATATATAGATAGATACCTATGCAGACATCCATACATCTAGATGTCAGATAAATATACAGCAAAATATATATATGTATGCATACATATGCATATATATATATATATATATATATATATATATATATATAATATATATATATATATATATATATATATATATATATATGTGTGTGTGTGTGTGTGTGTATATATATATATATATATATATATATATATATTTTTATAAATGTGTGTGTGTAGACAGATATATATCTATGATATAAGACAGCACATAAGAATGACATATATGACCACAAGCACCACCAATGGGGGTAAGGGGTCTCAATCAACATATGTGTTACACGTACCAGTACCCCCCCCCCAGCCAAACAGGTTAAACATACAAATACACAAAGTAAATAAACCACTGCATCCCAAACCACAGGCACGATACTACCAGTGGGAGAAACATTGTGGACTCGCTAAGTCTAATCTACAAACAAAGGCAGGGACATCCCTTGTGGGACAACCCAAAAATTCTAGGATTGTCTGATTTCCGCCATTGCACAGATGCCCTAAGGCAGGGCACGTATGTACCTGAACTACAAGAATGGGAAAGCCTGATGATCCATGAGTCAAGACAATGTACGCAATGGGGCCCGAGAAGTGGAGAGTGGGCAGTGTGTAGTGGTGTGGTTATACCCGACCTGCACCCAGAGAAAAGATGAGTGCTGTGGAGGAGGAGCAGGAGGGGAACTATGGGTATGTAATTATGGGTCGAGGCATGCAGGTGTTGGCTGGAGTGGTTTTAACTGGACCACCTCGTGGATGTAAGCAATAGTGTGAATTGGGCAGAGCTGTCACATAAAGAGCAGCCATTCCCAGTATGAGTCCTACTGCAGTACAGTCTATTGTAGATGCAAGGCACATCATAACCAATTTTGTTTGGTGCAAAACCCACTAAATAACACCAAATAACACATGGTTGCAGCTCCCTACTGTTGCATGTAATCCATTCTAATTGGCATCACAACTTATTATTGTTGTCCTCACCCCCACCCAGGGGTGTGAGTGTCCAAATCTACCTCCAAATTCAGTGTATATCCACAGCTGTTGCTGTAGAAGAAATGGCCAGCTGTGGACCTTCCCTTTAGCTGTCCTGCAAATCCCTGGCTAGTTCCCCTACTGTTTTTCCTCATTGTGCCCCTTTAACAGCACTTACCTATCAACCCCTTTTCTTTTCTTTTGAAAGTTACAATTAGGTGACATCCTCTTCCCCAACTATATTGGCAGAAGCTGGAACTCACTACCCACATCCATTACCTTAGCTGTCTCAAAGGACACATTTAAAAAACACTTGTAGGAACACCTCAAGCACACTTGGATCTGCACATGCTCACCACTTAGCTAAACTCCCCCCTTAACCTATATACCCCTACATCAACTACAGAAACTAACACCTCGTTCTCCTGCCTTGCATACATATCCCAACATCCTTTAAACCTCCCGTATTGCACCCCTACCAATCATTCCCACAATCTCATATACAGTTACAATGTCTCCCCCTCTAACTAACTACCTACCTACTCCTTCACTATTCACTTCTACTCTACCACACAAGTATAGAATAACTAAATCTAACCTGAATACATGAGTTTACCCTATCCACAACAGTTAAAATGGAATCTAACGTCACCTTAAACCAATCTTTGTTAACCTTCATACCAAACATGTAAACTTTAAGTATGAATAATACCTACATGTTAACTTAAACTAAGCATGAATAATATGTCACTTTGCTATGTTAAGTCTGTCACTCCTTATGAATGTGAACACTTCTGTATTACTTGTAATGATAAGCTGAGTCTTACTGTAGAGCCTGTCTCCTCGGGCCTCCGCTGAAAATGGACAAGCATCTAGTTGGAGTTTCCCGGTCAACAAATGCAAATTAAATAAGTAAAGTAGCATGAGGGTAAGCGGGAGTAAGCATGTTTAAGCAGCAGTAAGTGAGTTTAAGCCTGTATGTGTTTTAGTAAGCAATGCCTACAGTGGTTAAGCAATGTAGAAGCTAACTCAATGTAAGAAACCGTAACCGGAAGTTAGCATTAGTTACCTTCGTGCAAACCAGTGCAAACCCGCTTACTATTGCTCAAAAGTGCCTTAGTCATTCTGCAGCAAATAGCTGTCATTGTGCCCAGCAACAAAATAATCTGCACTCCCAAACTACAACCTCCAGACCCTGCACACTATAGTCAAAGTGAGTTACCACTAAGCCATGGCAGATACACATACAGTTGCTGTTATCACAAACATATCATCCAGCACAGTCATTCAACAGTATAGGAAATGTATGTAATTATGTTAATTACTACAAGCAAATACAGTATTTTGAGCAGTCTATGTGTATCATAAAAACAGTGCCTGTCCAATCATACTGGAAGAACAGTAGTCTTGCATAATACTTAAGAGAATAATACAAAACAGTGCACGTTGAGGGGGTGTGTGAGCGTCCTTCATGCACAGAATGTCAAACCTGGGACGTCGGTTCTGCCGAACTGGGAGATGAGGCTGGCCAGGTGTGTGAGCAACTCGCTGCTTCTCAAACTCCTGGCAGGATGCTACCAGTGAGAGAAACAGTGTAGGCCAGCTAAGTCTAATCTTGACACAACAACAGATCCGTCCCAGGCGGGAAGAACCAAAAATTGCGAGTCACATCGATGTTTGGACCAGTATTGGAGGGCAATCAAGGCAAAGCTCATATGTACGTGGACTAAACAGATGAAGAGCCAGCAGACGCTTGGGTCGAGGCAGTATACTGGATGAGTACCGAGACATACAGAGAGGGCAATGTGTGGAAGTGTGGTATGGCTGGGCTAACAACTGGAGAATGGATGGTTGCTGTGTACGTGGAGCTCAGGGGGGGGCGAGGAAGGAACCATGGGTATGACATTATGGTAGAAATATGCAAATGATAAACTACAGCAATAGTGTAGTGGGCAGAGCATCCGCCCAATGAGCAGGCATTCCCGGTTCGAGTCCCACTGTAGCACAGTCTATTTTACATGGCAAAGCACGTTATAACCAATAGTTTTGTTGCAAAACCCACTAAATAGCATATATATATATATATATATATATATATATATATATATATATACTGGAGTACCGGAAGAAATGCACATGTGACGTATCAGTGTCAGATTGAATAAGGCACTAGTAAGCAGGTTTAAGCACAAATAAGCAATA
The DNA here is from genome assembly GCF_019279795.1 of Protopterus annectens. Classification (NCBI taxonomy): domain Eukaryota; kingdom Metazoa; phylum Chordata; order Ceratodontiformes; family Protopteridae; genus Protopterus; species Protopterus annectens. The sequence goes on from NC_056744.1 coordinate 992,694,128, forward strand.
GCAAGCATATGTAAGCACTAGTAAGTGGGCTCAAGGCTGTTTGTGCAGTGGTAAGCAATGCCTACACTGGTAAAGCAACTCTGAAGCTAACACCCTGTAAGCAGATGTAACGGCAGGTTAGCAGAGCTGACCTCCATGCAAACCTGCTAACAACTGACTAAACGTGCCTTAACCAGTCTGTATCCAACGGCCCATGTTCTGCCCAACAACAAAATAAACGGCCTCTGCTAGGCGCGAGCACAGAACCCCATACCCCATAGGCAAAGTGATTTACCGCTAAGCCCTGTCAGATATACATAACCCTGATGTATTCAAAACATATCAACCAGCCCAGTCATTCAGCAGAACAGAGAATGTATTCCGACATGTATATGTATTTGTGTGAATAAATATAGTAATATCAAAACAGATACAACATATCAAATATGTATGGCTACACATCTGTAGATAGCAATGGTAGATTGATAAATACAAATATGTCCACATGCACTGTTAATGGGGTTGGGACGCCCCAAAATAATATACGTCATGTACGAATAGGCATACCCCCCCACAGCCAAACACGTCAGACCTGAAAAACACTAAAGTGTTACAGATCACATAAGCAGGACCTGACATGACTTGCACACAACATGTAAACAGTGCTACAACCCACCTATATGATGTCAGGCTGGTATTAGTAACATATCATGCAGTACAGTGTGGCTCCCATAGGAAATGCAAAATATGGCAGCTATCAACATCCCCAGGGTACATATATACAGACATAGAGATATATATAGCTATATCTAGATATATATATATAGATATACATGTGACTGCACAGACAAACGTAGAGATATGTACAGTAAGATACATATGTAGAAGGTGCACACACTATGGAACAGCCACGATGCCTACAGTTAACACCTTAACAACTGGACACTGTATGGGCCACCCATGCAAATGACAATTGTTGCCTGTAACATATGCCCACAGAGAGGTCATAGGATAAAACACCACACACAGGTTTGCAGACATGGATAACCTTTATTTGTGTACTATTACAGTTGTATATGCCATGTATTATAGCTGTTCAGACACTGACATCCATATAAACAGAGTAATGCACATGTGAAACAGTTATACTAATACAGGAGTTTGGAAAGGTTCACAATTGTCGCTGTCCAGGCCAAGCCCTAAATATTATACAATAGTAAAGACAGACTGGGACACAGGATACCAAACTATCAACAGTAAGTAATGCAGGTGTATAGTCCAGCAGCCTCTATCTACACTATGTACAAATTCACTAGGTGGTAAAGACATCAGTTGACCAAGTGGGATGTAACTGTTACATAACAAGGCATAACTGACACCATCACAAGCACACTGACAAACAGAACAGTCTGCATGGCAGGAGACAGTAGGCCTGCATTAACCCAATGTATGTAAGTAGTGTAAATATAGGTGAAGTGTATGGTACTGTACATCCAGATACCTTAAGGCAGCGCACCCCTGATACCCCCACATTTTGTAACAGTCTAGGGTATTCATGATGTACCACAATACTCATACCCTTTTCATAGGGGATACTAGAGAATAAATCTATCACATCTATTGTGATGAAAATTAAAAAGGTTATGGACAAAAAGGAAAGTTATTTTGAAAGATTCATGGGACTTTTTGAGGGAGATGAAACAGGAATTATACCAGGAAAGTTTAATTTTCATCACAGTAGATGTGATAAATTTATTCTCTTGTATCCCCTATTAAGAGGGTATGAGTATGGTGGAAGAAGCAATTTTCGAAGACGTAGAAATGAGTCATAGTGGGAAATTGGCATGTTTGGGGCTATTAGAACTTGTGTTGAAAAATCATTTTATACTTTTTAAATGAATATTCTACCAACAAGTAAAGGGTGTAGCGATGGGTGCAACCTAGGCCCCAACGTATGCTAATTTGGTATTAGCAGAATGGGAGGAGAAATATATATCAGGATCTAAATATTCATCTAACTGGAGTCTCTATAAGAGATTCTTAGATGATATAGTAATCTTGTGGACAGGAACCAGAGAAAATGTTGATGAATTTATGGGCTATATGAGAAGTACAACTACCTTTTTAGATTTCATACAATTTTTCAGATGAACGTTTACAATATTTAGATGTGGAAATCTATAAATTTAAAGGAAAATTTGAGTCCAAGATTTTTAGAAAGCCCACTTTTTGTAACTCCTTCCTGCATTATAATAGTGCTCACCCCCCATTATAAAAGGAACATAGTAAAAGGTCAGTATGTTCGGGGGAGCCAGATGACGTCCTTGGAAGAAGATTTTAAGAAGGAAACCAAGGTGTTAAAGGATTTCTTTATGGAAAGGGGTTACCCGGCTGACTTAGTAAATGGGGTTATGGATGAAATAAATGTTGGTAGACAGAATAAATTTAAGCCCATTTTGGGGGAGCCTGTGAATGAACAGGAAAATAAAGTTAATAACCAAGAGCACATTTATTGTAGAGCTTTAGTGCTAGACTATAATGCTTTAACAGGACCCACAAAGAGAGTTATTAGTTCTGTTTGGAATAGATTTGTTAATATTTCGGATATGGAAAAGTTACCAAAAGAACCATTGAAGTTTGTATATAAAAATTTGCAGAGTTTGAAAAACATTCTGGAAAGTGATGGTAAGAATCAAAGAATACATAAAAGAAGGAAAATAACATATAAATGTGGGCACTGTTCCTAATGTGGGAATATTGCGAATGTGGACAAGGTTTTTATTGAAAGTAGGAACAAGTAGGTTGTAGGATCTAATTATTATAATTATGACTCTATGGGGATGATTTATCTTGCAACATGTATAGAATGTAGATCCTTCTATATTGGAAAGATTGAATGCAAGTTAAAAAGAAGGCTCTATGAACATAAATATGACATTTTGAATAAAAAGGAGAATAATGTTCTATATAAACACACAAAAGAATGTCCTAAGGCAGATTTCATGTTTTTTGTAGTGGAACAGGTGAAAAGAGAAAACAGGGGTGGATTATGGGAAGAGAGAGAGAATTGAGTTTAGAGAATTATGGTGGCAGATCACTCTTGAGTCGGAAAACACCCCAGGTTTAAATGACAACATATCCATAGTACCACAATTAAAAATGAGATCTGCCAAGTTATGTTGTGTCTTTTGGCTTTTCCCGGTTAGGGGTCGCCACAGCGGAACTCCGGTCCGCTAATGATTGGTAGTTGATGTTTACGTGCCGAGTTACCAGCCTTGACGCACAATCTTCAACGAAGGTGTGCCCATTCACGCATGTCTCCACACAGAAGACGCTCTAGCTGAGAATCAAACCGGACAGCGTCTGACTGTGAGACGACAACGCTACCGCCGCACCACGACCGCGGACTAGATCTGCCAAGTTATAATGTGTTTTAATGATGTCAGATCTGCCAAGTTATAATGTGTTTTAATGATGTCATTATTTATTTTGCCCACTAGAGGGTGCTTTTGCATCAAACATGACCACGCAGTATGAAGGAAAACTTTTTTAATTAATTAATTTTTTTTTTTTTTTTGTATAGAAGGTAAAAGTTTTTATTTTTTAAACTAATAGTAAAAGTAAGAGTTTTAACTGACACGTTTTATGCTTTCAACCTTTTTATATCATGTTCACAATATTATTTATAACGTTTTAATATAAGTGAATTTAACATTTTAGATCATTTAAAGTAGAAAAGTGTGACGTGGTTTTAACTGCATCATTAATTATTTATTTCTGGCAAGCTTGCACAGGTTTGATGGGTTTATTTTAAATGTTAGAGGCTATATAAATGGTAAACAGAATATTTTCAGTCATCTGATGAAGTTTTTTACTGATGGGACAAAACCCTGGTGTTTAAATGCTTTTATGTGTGTATAGTGCATGTATTTGTTGGAATAAACTCTCAAACCTCTTTAAATTCACTTTGCTATGTTTCTACATACCAAGGTACTGTTTTATTGGATTACTGCTGTAGTACACACAACAAGAGGTGTGATAAACCATCACGATAAGGGTGCGCCCACACATCCCCACATGGTGTGTATGCATCATGGTCAGCAGCCGCACACCTACCACAATCTGTAGACACTGCATGTGAATGTACAGGACATATGTTACATAATGGATGTGTGTACAGCTAAGACATGCAGTGCCGTGATCCCATGCCAGATCACAGATGTGTGTGGTAAAGCGATGATGGTGTGTACACCCCTCCATAGCTACGGTATGCTGTGATGGTTGTCAGTGTAAGGATTTTGGCAGTGGCCATACATGGTCTGTTGATGCTGTCAGCTGTAAATCAAGCATCCTGGATTCACCAATAACAACAGTCCACATATCATCCCAGGTATGTGTTGCTGAAACACATAGTGGCTGTGAGAGGTACAGCTGGCATAAGTGACATGGTGTTACACATTCCGCAATGGGTTGGACACCTGTGAGTTGTTGGGCACAGTACATGGCAGGGTGCAAAACAGGTGCACAGCAATAATGTGTACATAGGTGCAAAGGTATCCAGGGGAAGGGGCATCACCTAATCACAGCACATGCATCATACACATGTATACTGCTGCTAGCATGGTGTGAGTATAGCTGAACTGCATGCTGTTCTGTACCATATGTTCTGCATGTTGGCAGATGGGTAATTGGAGGACTGTGTTTACGATCATTGTGCATCCTCACCTGCATGTGTGTGTGTGTGTGTGTGTGTGTGTGTGTGTGTGTGTGTGTGTGTTTGTATCCTGGTGGTTAGTTAGTTTGCCTGCATGGTCACTCTGGTGAAGTGGTGGGAGGTAGATGTATGTATGTGTGTGTGTGTGTGTGTGTGTGTGTGTGTGTGTGTGTGTGTGTATGTGTGTGTGTGCGTGTGTGTGTTTTTTGTGTGTGTGGCCATGTATGCACATGTGTGATTGTGGGGTGCTCATATAGCTTACCCCCCCCTTTGTGACTGTGCAGTGCATGGGCATGGAGTGCCACATTGCACACCAGGAATACCTGTCATGTACTCACAGAACAGCACATAGTATAATATGGCTAGTAGCTTGGATCAGGCATCCAGAGGGAAGGTAGACCCCAGGTACACACATAATATTGCTGTCAGTGGAGAGGTCACCTACAGCCCATGTATGCAGCTCTACAGATGCATTGGGGAAGGAATAGTCAACACCAGGGATTGTATCCACATATTACAGCTGACACTTGATGGGCCAATGAAGCAGCATATCCCGCATGTACTGAGCATTAGATACACATGACACACCAGTGGGAGGTATTATGGCTACAACATAGTAGCCCACACATATAGGGGCCATGCACATCATTCAGACCATACAGAGGGTGCATACCGAATGACAGCATTGGGGCCATGTTGCTCCACTACACACAGGTCAGGCAGGTAATGTAGCAACAGGACTTGTGTTGTGGCCACTTGTGTGGGCATTTAGAGGACTGTGATGTTAATGAGTGGTAGCAATGTGTGTATGTTAACAAGTGTGATGCAGGATGGGGTAACACATGGACATATATGTGGGGCTGTCTGTAAAAGCATGGACAGGTAGGTAGTACAGAGATGTGTGTGTGTGTGTGTGTGTGTGTGTGTGTGTGTGTGTGTGTGTGTGTGTGTGTGTGTGTGTGTGTGTGTGTGTGTGTGTGTGTGTGTGTGTGTGTGTGTACTGTTAAGCAATGCTGTACAGGTTTAAAGTGTGGTTATTGTTTTCCCCCACAGGTGGCAAGGTGGGTCAGTGTCCCTCCTGCACCCAATTTGAGGTAGGTGTCCATACAGACACCGATGATGATGATGATGATGATGATGATGATAATGGTGAGGCACAAGTGGGAATGTCAGGGGCCAACACTGCACATACATTTGACATCCCCCTTTTAACCACCCCACCCCTGCACACAGTTACAGTGCCTATACACACCCCAGCACCAGTGGCCATAGCAGAGGGACAGCTGGCATTCAGTGGCAGTGCACAGGAAAGTGTGGTAACCATGCCTACTGTGTCCAGTCACAACAGGCATAGCTGGATGTCTGGCAGGCTGCCCTATAGGTGGGTGTCCCAGGGTGCTCGTGCTAGGGCCACTGAACATCATGCCCCTGGCATAGGCAAAATAGCTGCAACCAGCAGATGCATGTTCCAGGCTGTAATGGTGGTGCAGGCACATATTGAGCATTAGGCTGCAGAGGGCTGCACTTGTTACTGTAGGCGACAACCTCCGTGAAGTGGTGGCTGCCATCTGTTCTTCTAATGAGCAAGCAGATAGATGGCATGATGAGCTGATGGCCCTCATCAGCCGTGGTGTGTCCGTGCTTCAACATGTGGTGGGGATGAGGCGATTCCCATGTGGATGTGGCCCAGCAACACCAGCAGCTGGCACTCAGCATGGGTGTGCTAGGATACCAAGGGGCTCCCGTAGTGGCAGCAGCTCTGGCAGTGCAGGGGGTGTGCTGTCCACACCACACTACAGCAGGCCACATGCACATGGTCCTGGCCAGTCCCAGGAGGGATGTGGTACCAGAGGACAAATGTCATCAGCATGTGAGAGTAGCAGTCCAACGCCAGTACCTGCATGTGTCCATGGAACCCCTGGCAGGCACAGTCCACATGTCCATGGCTGGAGGCAGTGAACTGTACACCATGCCAGGTGTGTTCTGCAGCTGTCCATAAACACCTGTGTAGGGCAGACACAAGGCAGAACTGTGTGCATGCATACCCACACACTATGCAAACACACCTAGGGCACCTCATACCTACACACACCACATCACCTCAGCCAGCTTCCCAGAATACACCCCTCACCCACACACATGATGTCAAATTTATGGTCCACCCTTGGCCTGTGGCAGACCAACACCACACTCTGTGCATATGATGAAACCTGTGCTCCTTCCCTGTCATCCATACCATTGATGCAGGGATAGGCTGATATGGTTCTGATACACAGGGTGAGTGTACACCAGTGTACCACAGTCCTGCAGTGTCACATGTTGTAGGGTGTAGAGTGTGAGGCATAATTGGCAGGTAGTGTAGCCATCCAGCAATAATGGCTTCTAGCTGTTAGTAATACTGCTTGGTTGTGGTCTCTAAACTGATATGCAAGTGTGTTGTAGGTGTACATGTGTCAGCATAAGGATGCCCTGTGCATATGATGATACCTGTGCCCCATCCATGTCATCCATACCATCGATGCAGGGACAGGCTGATATAGTTCTGATGCACAGGGTGAGTGTACACCAGTGTACCACAGTCCTGCAGTATAACATGGTGTAGGGTGTAGAGTGTGAGGCATAATTGGCAGGTAGTGTAGCCATCCAGCAGTGATGCCTTCTAGCTGTTAGTAATACTGCTTGGTTGTGGTCTCTAAACTGATATGCAAATGTGTTGTAGGTGTACGTGTCAGCACGAGGATGCCCTGTGCATATGAAGATACCTGTGCCCCATCCCTGTCATCCATACCATCGATGCAGAGACAGGCTGATATGGTTCTGAGGCACAGGGTGAGTGTACACCAGTGTACCACAGTCCTGCAGTGTCACATGTTGTAGGGTGTAGAGTGTGAGGCATAATTGGCAGTTAGTGTAGCCATCCAGCAGGGATGGCTTCTAGCTGTTAGTTATACTGCTTGGTTGTTGTCTCTAAACTGATATGCAAGTGTGTTGTAGGTGTACGTGTAACCCAACATGATGCTATGCAGGTAGGTAGATGCGCGGCCAAACCAATCAAGTAAACAACACAAGGCCAGCAATATGCGATCCAGAAGTAGTAAAGAGAGAATAATTAAATCAAATACATGTGGATAGCTGAATAATAAACTTTTATTAAACAGACCGGTTTCGGCAACCAATGCCTTCTTCAGTGTATGAACAGTTCACCAAAAATACAATCCATTTATAGACACACCCCACCTGAGAGACAAATGGAAAATGCAACCAATATATAGTTAAAGAGAAAGAACACAAAATATAACCCTCAGTAATGCATGATAGTAAATGCAGTTATGACTTAACAATATGTAACAAATATAACATATATATAAGTACCTAATAAGGAATTGAAAAATAAAAGATAGAAAATATAGTATGAACTAACCCCCACATATTGAATTATAAAAACATGAATGTAAATAGTATAGTATAACTTATAATGTAGTTATGCTAAAAACATATATCATAAATGCTGTCATAACCAAAGCTTCACATCCAAAGCATGAAAGAAAGTGCAATGATTATTCCAACAGAAAAAATGTGGTTAGCAAATAGTGATGTAGCTGAATTGGAAAATCCATGCTTAATCCAATGTTCCAATATAGTTCCTTCAGCTATGATCGATGCAGGTATGTCGATATGTCTATGGCTGTCCTTCATCGGATCCTATATGACACATTAGAAAAACTGTAGAGAAATATGAGAGATAGAGACATACAGATTACTATAAACCAATATTCATAAAGCTCATGATGTAAACAAGATATATACATGATTTTATATGAACAAAAAACATAAGATGTACCAACCTATATCCCCATGTTTACAAATGATCATTCAGTCCAAGAGGGAATAAAGCGCCTAATGTAATGATCTAATGTTGTTCCTTGTGAGTAAGTATTTTGTGCCATCCCTGGGGATTACTGCGGTCCCCCAGAATTCTGTCTATGATTACAAAAGAAAACTGTGCTTCAGGATGTTTCAAAACATGCCTATATAAGGCATTGGTTTCCTTCCTGGTTTTGATGTCTGATCTATGTTCATTGATGTGTGTTCCGAGTGGTCTAGAAGTTTGGCCTACATAGAAAGCTTGACACTGACATGTAATCATTGCACTTTCTTTCATGCTTTGGATGTGAAGCTTTGGTTATGACAGCATTTATGATATATGTTTTTAGCATAACTACATTATGAGTTATACTATACTATTTACATTCATGTTTTATAATTCAATATGTGGGGGTTAGTTCATAATATATTTTCTATCTTTTATTTTTCAATTCCTTATTAGGTACTTATATATATGTTATATTTGTTACATATTGTTAAGTCATGACTGCATTTACTATCATGCATTACTGAGGGTTATATTTTGTGTTCTTTCTCTTTAACTATATATTGGTTGCATTTTCCATTTGTCTCTCAGGTGGGGTGTGTCTATAAATGGATTGCATTTTTGGTGAACTGTTCATACACTGAAGAAGGCATTGGTTGCCGAAACCGGTCTGTTTAATAAAAGTTCATTATTCAGCTAACCACATGTAGGTGTACGTGTGTCAGCACAAGGATGCCCTGTCCATATGATGATACCTCTGCCTCATCCATGTCATCCATACCATCGATGCAGGGACAGGCTGATATGGTTCTGAGGCACAGGATGAGTGTACACCAGTATACCACAGTCCTGCAGTGTAACATGTTTTAGGGTGTAGAGTGTGAGGCATAACTGGCAGGTAGTGCAGCCGTCCAGCAGTGATGGCTTCTAGCTGTTAGTAATACTGCTTGGTTGTGGTCTCTAAACTGATATGCAGCTGTGTTGTAGGTGTACATGTGTCAGCACGAGGATGGTCTGCAGTCATAATGCATAATGGGGTATGTCACTGTGCTGACACCATGGCAGTGACATATCTAGGGTGCAGTCGAACACATTTCACAGGCTACTATACCGGGTATTGCCTGTGCCACATGGACAGGTGGCCTGCTGAGGCATGTATACCCTGCAACTTGATGTAGACCCATCCACATACATGCACACAGTTACTTGCCAACACTGGGACTAGACCCCTACCTAGCTATGTTGTGATACTGACGTGTGTGGCCTACATTGCACAAACACTGCCTTAACCACTCTGTATCCAATGGTCCTTGTTCTGGCCAGCAACAAAATGTGCAGTCCTTGCAAATCATGAACTCAGGGCCCTTTACACTGCAGTCACAACACCTGACCACTATGCCATGACCACTGTGGGGACAGCTGTTGTGTTACCAATACATCTGTCATTACCCAAATTGAGTGGTGTTGAACACTTGCCTTTATGTCCTAGATTGTGTAGTCCTTGTCATTAATATAATTGTTGCATCACATATGTTGTTTCATCATAATGTAAACATAGCAGATACATACAGTGTGATACATGTGGGAGGATATACACAACCATGACGTTTACTTATGACAGGTATATGGTTGTATACATATAGGTGTATAGATGTCTACATGTACATACATAGGTATACACATACATATGTCTGTATACACATCTGTATAGTGCTAACATATATATGGTCATGTGTACATCTCTTCGTATGTACATATGTGTACATATCTATACATATATGTAGCTCTACATATGTGTATACATAGGTATACATATATGTACATATAGATATGTGTATATAGCTATATATGTATGCACATCCTATGTGTGCAGATATGCCTAGTTATGTTGGTATATGTATAGATATCTATGTGCATACATATCTATACCAATATACCTACTACTGTTGATATATCTGTGGATATCCATACATTTATGCACATATGTATCACTATTTGTATATGTGTAGACATATATTGCTCTGTATATGTATATATCTGGGTGTGTATATGTATATCTATGTACTATTACATATCCATCTATATATGTCGATATGTATATGTGTAATCATAGATATATATCTGGATGTATATACATACAGATATCCTCACCATATGTCCTGGACACAGAGTGTAGACCTACCCCAGCTCCTATTGTCCCAACATCATAGTGCAAGTGAATGTCAGGTATGTATAGCAGGTATATTGGTAGACTATTGCTACTGTAATTGTGATTGTCTTCACAGACATGGTGTGTGTGGGAAGTCGCATCTGCTTTCCACATGTTTGCCATTGGCTACTGACAGACATCCTAAGGACATCCTGGTAAAGTACCACTGCTACAACGTAATGCCCCTGTGGACTGCAGCACAGATATTGGCCAAAATATGTGGACATTCTGAAACACTCCTTACAATCCGGAGGTATACACAGAACCCCTTAGTGCTAAACATGTGCACCATGCATGGAAATATGGATGTTAACAGCCATGCAGATGGGTATAACACATAACGACTGGTATACATATGCCACCATGGGTATGCATTTACACACCCCTGTCTGGCCTGTCACATAATACCACTGGTAAAGGGGTGCCATGGCCACAAACTACCCATTAGATAGTGACATACATCTGTACAGCATCCCACTGCTCTGTCTGACATACATGACTGTTAAGGGAGACCCGGCACCAGTACATCCGGCAAGTATCTCCAGATGACATCTCACTGGATAAGTACTCTAAGCTGCTAGACATGTAACAATGCACTGTGTAGGCTACAGGCAGACCGGGTCATCACTGGCCAACATCTCCTCTGGGGGAATGCACATGTACCTGCATATATAGCAGGCTCTGCAGGCATGCCACACCACTGGGTATGATACAGCTGTGTAAAGGTGCATAGCCACATCCAATGTGAACACAGCCACATATGGTAAGCTAGCATAAAAGTACAGTATATGGACTATCTGTTCAACAACATCCTCATATGTGCCACTCACAGACTAACCCTACATATACTGGGCTGCTACATGGTGTGGTCTGCTGTCTGTCTGTGGTATGGGACATGTGTGTGTATGTCTGTACAAACATGTAAACCAATATGGTAACATACAGTGGAGCAGCATGTAACAGAAGATAGGATGGGACCTATAACAATGATATCTACCACAGTTTGTACACATGTTAATGAATATATTCACATTACACACACTGTCGACAGTCACCATAGATACACAGACCTCAGTGCTGTACAAATGACCATGGAATGTCCTGGTAATGTCGGCAAATATTACCTGTACTGTACATAACATGTGTGCTATCAGATATGATGACACTTATGATGGTGTATAGCACACATGCACCGCGTAATGCACGACATATGTACAAAGGTTGACAGAGTTGTGGCTGGAAGCACATACACAGGGCCAATATTGACATGTTGCTGTGTTACCCTCATACATGTACTGTTGTAACAGGGTTTGTTGCAACATGTGTCCTATGAGGGATATGAATTCAATAACTGTTAGGGCTTTCACCATCTACAGACTGCAATCCTCACACTAACTTCTGCAGTTCACAGATACATGCTCTGTGGGTAACACATGACACCAAGGGCACAACACACTGGCCAGTCTACAGACGACCCTGCAAATGCAAATTCCTCATAAACAGAGTACTGACATGGCAGATATTACAACTTGTAGGACAGCCATATCCACACACACACACTGTGAAACTAACATTACTCCACATGCAGTATAGCAGTACTTACAGTCTGTAGTCAGGCCAGGCACATCCCCCTCCTGTGTGTTGCCCTGTTTCCACAGTGTAAGTTGTTTGAGGTGAATCGCCAATCCATCTGAGCTGCATTTTGCCAAATGACAGTTCTGGTTCCTGCCCGCAGTGGATGTAAAGGGTCAAAACCAAAATGATGTTCCTAGATATTGGAGTGTGTTACCAGGCAATTGGCTATGGGAATGTTACCACAGCTGTTCCACATGCACTCAGTTAAAGGAGGACTGCAATTGGTGCAGTGGCCATCAGCTGATCATGACCATCACTTGCAAAACACAAGCTGCTGCCTAGCAAAGCAGGTGTATGTCCCACATCCACCAGAGATGGTGTGGGCAGGACAGACAGAGACAAAGTATGTCAGGGAAGGTGTGGGTGAGTAAAATGTAAGCATTTTTGTGTCACACGCCTACCAGTACAGGGTTTTAAACACCTGACTGCTATGCATAACTATCACATGTGTATGCAGTTATTGCATGCGCCACATAGCTTACATGTTGGTGAGCTGCCCAGATGTATATGTGATGGTGAGTGACATCTGCAACACTGTTGCGATACAGTAGGCATAGCACATGAGCTTGTCCACATGAACAGGTGTCAGCATCAACACAGCCACACTCTGTAAGGGACCCATACACATTACCACACTTGGCAGGGTAACAAATACATTTCCAAACCAGTTACCTTGCCACAATACAGTAATGCATAGGTATGAATTGGCCCACAGGGGTCATCCTGGGGTTCTTTGGTCAAAGGTTATGTGACGCTGTCTGACATTAGATAGCATGCTTCAATATGCCACTGGGTGTGGTACTGGGTGTGATTGTGGTTGGAAGCATCATACACCACACACACAGACACAGGGTGCTAGCACCAGAGTGCATGTGTGCATTGCTTCATGGGTGTGTAGTGGTTGAGGGTCACAGACAGCTGTACAAGATTAGGTCAGGGGTATACCTTGGCATCAGCCCACATGAGAATGGTCTGCATTATGGCTAAGGGGTGTAGTATCCGGAATGGACCACACAGGGTGTATAGTTTACACCATCCAGTCTCCTGGGATACTATTGTGCATGGCCACTGTTGTGGAATGCTTGGCATGTATGTGTTCTATATGCCATGACATGGATGGTGTTTGGGATGTGCACACATCCCACATTCATGTACAGTGGCATGTGGAAGTGTACCTGGTTTGTCTGGCCAATGTTGTGTACACAGAATGTAATCATCAGTTGTGACAGTCCTGCCCTGTGGAGTGGCCAGGTAATGGATAGCTGGTTGACCCTGCCACTACATTAGTAGCATGCTACAGGTATTCCCTGGTGTTAGTGGCATCCATACAGGGCATGTGTGTGTAAGGCATTTTATGTCTGTTGTGGATCACATTTGATGGAACCACAGTTGTTGCAGGCATCTGATGTGAAACATACTGAAGGTGCACTGTCTGCAATTAGGTGCCTATTGTACTGCTGGACAGGTGTAGACAAACCCAAACTGAGCCTGTGCCATGGCCCCAGAATGATGGCTATGGTTAACCTGCCCCCCCAGCCTACACAGGCAGACCACAGCAGGGTCTGTAGGCCACTGCATTCATGCCATTGCTACTATCAGTCGCTAATATGCAGTGTACTGCACACATCTTGGCTGTTGTCTCACCATGTGTGTGTGTGTATGAGACATAGGTTGACAATGTGCTCTGGGTAATACTGGGGATGCTAACTGTGATTGCCTGGCCTTGTTGTCACATGTATGGATATGGATATGCAACCCAGCCTCTCGGCTATTTCACAGGTGCTTTCCCTGTACAGTGGCCATTGTGATATGTACTAGGGCCACCATATAGGAAAATTGCAAAACTCGCTACACATTGGGCCCAGGTGTCACACACGCAATACCCTCCTGCACACAGGTTACGGGGTACAAACACATACGCACACACGCCTGTCATAGGAGTAGAATCCCTACCTAACTAGTTTATTATATTACAGCACTATGCAGTTATAATATGCAGCATGGTGATTACTGCAGTCCTCCTTCCCCAAAGGTGTATATCACATTGGCTGACATCAGCAGGATTGTCAAAGTAGGGCATTTGACATGTACTTAGTGTGACTAGCCTAAAATGCATTGCTCCATACATAGACAGTGGAACACACACAAAACATCCAGAACTGCCATGGGTGGGTATAGAACCCTACCAGAGTTCCAAATCACACTACAGCAGTACACAGTTATGGCATGTGCTACGGAGATTACTGGGTTACAACCTTCCCAGAGGTGTATTACTAGGTGGATGACATCAGCTGCCTTACAAAGGTTGAGCATTTGGATTGTGGGGAGTGTGGTCAGCCTAAAAAGCATTGCCCTCTACACAGACAGACACACACACACACACACACACACACACACACACACACACACACACACACACACACACACACACACACACAGTTGCCATGTCTGGGGATAGCACTCCTACCTAACTAGTTTATTACACTACAGTAGTACGCACTTACAGGATGTGCTACGGAGATTACTGGGCTACAGCTTCCAAGAGATGTATTACTAGGTGGATGACATCAGGTGCCATGCAAGGGATGAGCATTTGGATTGTGGGGAGTGTGGCTAGCCTAAAAAGCATTGCTCTCTACATAGACAGGCACACACACAGTTGCCATGTCTGGGGATAGAACTCCTACCAAGCTAGTTTATCACACTACAGTGGTATACAGTTACAGGATGCGCTATGCAGATTATCATGCTACAGCTTCCCAGAGGTATATTTCTAGGTGGATGACATCAGCAGCCTTGCCTAAGTTGTGCATTTAAATTGTTGGGAGTGTGATTACCCTTAAAAGCATTGCTCTCTACACAGTCAGATGGACACACACAAACACAGTTGCCATGTATGGGATTTGAATTCCTCACTAACTAGCTTATCACACTACAGCAGTACACAGTTATGGGATGTGCCACGGAGATTTCTAGCCTACAAGTCTCCCAAAGATGTATTTCACATTAGAAGACCTCAGCGGGCTTGTCATAGAAGGGCTATGGGGAAGGTAGTGTGTGTGCATGGGCCATTACCCATTCATGTAGGGGTTGACACACCACATGCGGACACACACAGGGTCGTAATTCACAGGTATGTGTATACAGATACTAGATGACTACTTCTCTGTACAGTCGTGTTGCACAGCTGGCATGTGTACCACATGGTCTGTAATGCTGACAGATACTGGTAGCTAGTATCTGTAGTGAGTGATATCTGCACCTCATGTGTTTGGGGCACTTTAGCTGTGTGCTGGGTCGGACAGGCCTGAATGGCTCCTTGTCACAGTCACCCTCTTCCACACATCTATGTCCATCTACCTTTGGCTTATTATAGTGTGTTGTCCTTGCATATATGTCTGTATTCCTATCCACTGTGTGTGCAAGGCATGAGTGGTGCATACTGATGGGTGTCTGCACTAACAACTGCAACTACCAGATATGTCTGGTCCACTGGTATTTGGAGACATGGCCTTCATGTGTAAGTGTGTGAGCATGCCCAGTATGACCTTTCAGTATATTGTTGCCTTACATTGCCTTCATTTCTCTAAGTGTATGAGCATGCCCAGTATGGCTTTCTGTGTTGCATGTGTGGGTCAAGTCCAGATAGTTTGTACTGCAGTGTTGACATTTGTGTTGTACTGTAGGTAGGTAGGTAGCGTGCTGTCTCTGCAGGGTATCCATCCATCATTTGGCATTGACTATTACTACATTTCTGCATAGGGGGGCACACCTGACTGTTTCTACAGCTCTACACAGGATTGGGAGGGGCACACCTCACTGTTACTATATTTCTATGTAGGTTGGGGGGAGGGCACACCTGACTAGTTCTACAATTCTACACGGATTGGGGGGGCACATCTGACTGTTACTATATGTCTACATAGGATGGGGGGCACACCTGACACTTGTACACATTTGCTGGGACTGTACTGGTATGTCGGGTACTCCATTTCAGTCTGTAGTCTTACCTATCGTGCTGGCTAGAGGCATACCAATGTACTACAGATCATGGCTTTGGTTGCCCTACATATTATTGTCTGACTTCCTACCCTTCAGAACTAACATCCCACTGGCTGCCCTGCTGTGGTCTGCCTGTGTAGGCCGGGGGGCAGGTTAACCATAGCCATCATTCTGGGGACATGGCATATTCTAGGGCATGGATATGTGAACCATCCTGACTGGCATGTGTGGGTTATATGGACACACATGTCACTCAGCACATTTCCTGCAGTGGATTTTGTCACCTTGTGTTGTACTGGCTACTATGGTGACTCCAATATATGTTACAGATGTCATGGTGCCACTATGGGTGTCTACTGTCTGCTGCTATAACATCCAGCCTCTCAATTCCCTTGCATGTTCACATCCATACAATAGCTACAGGTAATGACACATTCTACTCCATATGGCAATTGGTAGGTTGATTGAATTACCTTGTGGGCATGCCAGGCTTGCGGATGGTGCTGGTGGGCTGCCTATGTCAGATGCACATAGTACACTCCCTATACATGGTTGAGCACAGGTAGTATACTATGTGCACCTGACATAGGCACATAGTACACTCCCTATACATGGTTGATCACAGGTAGTGTCATGTTTGGCATCCCTTTTACTGTATGTGTGAGTCAGAGAGAGGTGTCATTCCCTGGGTCCCTACTGTGTCAGTGCATGTGCTATGCATTACCTCTTTGCCAAGGCCAGGGCATACTGGGCATGCCTCCTTCTGCCTACTGGAGCAGGTTCATTTTGTTCCTCCTCTAGGTCACTCTGTACCTGTGCAGGCCTTGGCATTGGTGGGGGGCTGTGTGGCCCTGCCCCATGCTATTCCTGCTGCAGCTGTTTACGCAGGATCATATTGTGTAGCATAGCCCATACCATAACAATTTGGATACAAATATGGTCCAGACACCTAAACCATGACGTGAGCATCCCAAACACATGCTCTATTATATATCTGGCATGTGCGTGTGCCTCATTATTACGTTGTTGTTCAGGTGTGTGTGCATTTCTGATAGGCGTCATCAGCCACGGCTCCAGTGTGTATCCAGCATCCCCCACTAGGTGGCCATAGGAGATGTCCCCATTGGCAAATCTCTGGTACAGCTGCATCAGATGCCATATGTGGGAATCATCATAGCTTCCAGGGCAGCCTGCACACACATTCAGTATAATGCCCTGGGCATCGCATATGACCTGGCGGTTGATGGAAGGGATGCCCCTGTGGTTGATGTAGACCCTATCCTGCTCACCAGGTGGTGCTTTGATGCATATCTGCGTGCAGTCTATGGCACCCACTACCCCAGGGCATTCTGCTATTTGGTGGAAGAGATGCATATTGGTGGTCAACACCTCACGGGTGTTGAGGAAATATACGTGCTCACTGGCATGTGCTGACATGTCATCCAGGAACTGGTGGAATACTCTGGATGCTGATGCCTGTGAGATCCCTATGATAGCCCCAGTTGTGCTTTGGGAGGTACCTGTAGCTAGTATACCTAGGCCTACATATACCTTGGTATCCACTGGGATGGGTTTCCCTCAGTCAGTGTGGTGTGACAGGTGTGGCTGGCATAGCTCGACACATTGCTGTACGAGGTCTCTGTCCACCCTATAGAGCTCCACTATCACCAGCTCATGTAGCCCCTGGTAGGTTAAACTGGGTCTGTACACTCTTCTCCATCTCCTCACTGTGGGTTGTTCAACCGCATTCACATCCTCACCACCCTCAGCCTCTTGCACATGTTCTATGTTGCCTGCTGCAGCCCTTCTCATTTTGTAGGTTTGTTAGTTAAAAGTTACCCGCTTGTATGCACAGGTGGTGTAGAGTGTGGGGAAAAAAACAGAGGTAAGGTGTTTGCTTAGTTTATAGTAGTGTTCTGGGCTGGGCTGGTCTGCTGCCTGTGTAATTGGTTGATTCTGATACATGTCACCTGCCAGCTAAGCTAGTTCTCCTTGATTATCTTCCTAATGCTATTTTCTCTTCCCATTGCCTTCCTGTTTAAGCCTGTGTGCACGCCGCGCAGAGTGCTCAAATGTGCATACTGCTGCTATTTCCTTGTTTAACCTCTTTTTCTTCCTGTACAATCCAATGTGCGCTGTGCACACCCGCTTAGGCTTTGTAACGAGTGCTAGGCAGGTTTAGACACACCCCCTAGCTTAGCTGTGCTTTGCTAGGAGCAACCCCAAGCCCCAGGGCTCCAATCCACTGACAGTATGCCTGACACATCACCCCATGATGTCACCTACCTCCTAGGCTTGCACCCAGCTATTTATACTCTTACACTGTTGGGACCTGCCTCACATCCTGGGGAAAACTGGGATTCACTATCCTTCCCCTCATTTGCATAGGATTGCCTGCTAATGCATAGTTACATTTCTCACACTGAGCCTCCCCCCTTAGCAACCACTACTCACTGGCCATGTTGTCTTCTGCCTGCCATTGACTTGCATGGCAGAATACTGATTTTAGTTAGAATGCTTAATTTATGTTCGTTTTGTTATTTTCCCCCAATCTCGTTTGTGCGCCACTGCCCTATGCTTAAACAGCCGGGATCAGCTAATAGGAATTAAAAGTTGCTTTTTTAACTTTTTGTATTGTTTGCAATGCCAATGGCCTTATACTTGGTCACTGACATGCTTACTACATGATATGCAGCTTTTATTTGGGGCTGTCATAGCTTCGTTTTGGATTTTGCAGACATGTACTTGGTTACTAACTGAGTACATTTCTGCTGATTGAACTAGTCCTGCACGGACGGTTGCAAGCTTCCTGGATCACAAATTCATCTCATTTGCATGGATGTTTCCTGCAAATGGGGTGATTTACATACAAGGGCTTTGTCTGTGCAAGATTAGTGCAGGAGTGCTCATGCATGCCCCTGCAGGCTGTTCCTGGATCGCACGGCGGACATATTGCCTGCTTGGGCTCCTGAACTAATCTTGTACGCCATGCAAGCATTTGAGAATCTGGGGGATCATCTTAATGGAGCCATTAAAAAGAAATTCACAATGCATTACCATTGAGTCAATACTATTTACAAAAATTGCAGCAAAAAATAAAATGCCGAAAACAGAAACAGAACGCATTCCCCATAAAACAGAAAAGAATAAAGGTAAAAGTATGTAAATTTATGTCTTATATTAAGGGCTCATCTTTCCAGTCTTTTTAACTTAAGCAAACATGCTATTGAAACATGTTTATTGAGTCCAGGCCTATTACTGGCATTATGTGAAATTAATACGTTTTTAAATAATGTTGGCATGTTTCTGCTATGTGCCGCATTTCGCAAACATGCTTAACATAAAAATTAAAAAAAACTGTAAAATAACATTTATAATGTACTTCAGGCAAATGTACTGTAAAACCCTGCATCAGGTCTGTACAGTAGTGCATTCATGCTGTTACTCAGCTTACACAGCTATGAACTGTGTAGTTTCCAGGCTGTCAGCATGAATATTATGCAGATGAGTGGTAAATGCACTGGAATTGTTGAATCACTAAAGGGAGCAACCGTGTTTGCATATCCACTTTGTGTAGGCTCCTACATGGTGTTTATATTCCCACTGGATGTGTATGACATCAGAGCATCAGAGGGGGGTGTCATGTTACCTTTAAGATGTTTTGTGCTTAATGTGCGCGTTTGCACAGTACAGCACTTGCTGCAAATGGTTTGGGCATAGTTTAATGTGTTTGCGTGACCAGACCACCCAAGTCACAGGCACGATGTAGCCAGCTATGAATGAAAAATGGATATATTCAGTTAATAATATATGGTTTTGTATAAACTATGCTGTGCAAACCTGGGCATAGAGCAGCATGGCACAATAAAGTAGGGCCTTTAAATCATGTCATTTATAGCCTAAGCAGGTGAACTGCATCAAAATTAGCCAATCCCACATAGTGGACCTACACTATAACTATATAAAGTATGCATACACCCTACATTCTGATTTTCCCTCAATACTCTGAACCATTGGAGTAATGACTTGGAAATTTTAACTGAGATAATACTAGAGGCTGCTACAGCTATTCTACATATGTATGTAATAGATGCTGAAATCAATGCTGCTGGTGCTGCTGACAATAGGCCTAGGCCAAGGAGGAGAAGAGTGTTCAGGCCCAGGGTAAACTTCCAGGAGCTACATGACCTGGAGATTGTAGAGTGCTACAGGGTGGATGGGGACATATCACAAGAACTCACTGAGCTCTGCCTCCCTCAACTCAGAGCCAGAAATAACAGAGGGGAGCCCATCCAGTGGAAAATAAGGTATGTGTAGCCCTTAGGATACTAGTTACATGTACTTTTCAAAAACCAATTGGCGACATGATGGGG